>NC_057806.1:377752605-377755216 GCF_018294505.1 Triticum aestivum | reverse complement strand
CGACCGCCTCGGCTTCCTCCGACGCCCGAGCTCGTCGCCGGCCGCCGCGCCTCCTCGCCACCACCGCCCGACGCTGCCGGCCGCCGCCTCCCCAAGGCCTCGCCGCCGACGCCGCTCCTCCTCCACACCGGCCAAGTCCCCGGCGAGCGCCGCCCCACTCCGGCCACTCCGTCATGGTCTCCTTCCTCTACTCCGGCGAGCTTCCTCCCACCGGTGAACAGTGATCCCGGCGAACCTCATAAAGCGCGCCCGGCTGGATCTAGATCTGGGATATTTGCCTCGGTTGACTTTTTGCCCCGAAACCCTAATTATCTTGCCATGTTCATCGCATCGTAACTTTGCATCCGTAGCTTCGTTTTTGGCATATAGCATATCAAAATGTTCATCCCAGAGAGTACATCATTTCATTCAATTGCATCATTTTCATTTGAGTTCATATTGATGCCCGAAATGCTGTTAGAAGAGTGCTACTTGAGATAATTGTCAGATCTGCTACTCCATTCAGATATTTGTCATTTTGGCCATGATTATTGTGTGCATGATATGCCCATGAGCTCTACATATGTTTTGTTAAGGGTTTTGTCATCTTTCCAGAGGTGCAACCCATGTATTTTTGTGATGTGTGTGGTGACTAGCACAAGCTTGCAAAGTGAGGCACTTGTTAATGCTGATTTCAGGGACTTAGCATTTCCACTAAGTCCTTGACCTGTTTATCTCATATGGCCATATGTTCATGTTGTTTCATAGTGATCCGTGCCTCTTTTGAGGATGATCAGTAAGGCTGTTTTGTTGATCTTGTAGTGCTCTATCCATCCATGTCTTTGTTTGCAATTATGGAGCACCCTAGCTTGAGTCAATTGAGCTCTACTTTTGCTACTTCATGAATCTGGGTAGATTGTCTACTTGTTAGCGATTTTGCCGATGATGTTGTAGTTGATCCGTGCATGCTATGCTATTGTTCTTGCCATGTCTAGCTTGCATTTTGTGTATTCTTGATGGGTGTATGCTTAGATTATCATGACATGCTCTGTAGTGAGTGCATCGAGCTCGTAAACATGCCTACTTGATATCTGTTTTCAGCATGCTCCAGTTTTCACTAAGTCTGAGAACAGATTATGTTTTTGCCATTTTCACATGCTTGCAATTGTATTTTCTGATCCCTTTTGGCTCAAGGTCACTAAGGGACTTTTGTTAAGCTCTTTGAGTAGCTCCATGCCATGTTTTACTTTGCCATGTTCAGGTCCTGTAGCATGTAGTTTTGTTGCTCCGAAGAGTGCTACCTGATCTGAAATTTCAGACAAGTGTTAATTTCACTAAGTCTGAGATTTGTTTACCATATGCATTTTTGCCATGCTTGTTTGAACCTGATAATGGATGAATTGGCCGTAGCTCAGTGCTAGGTTTTTGTTAAGCATCTTGAATACATCCCTGCCATGTATTTTGATGCCATGTTTGGGTACTATAGCTTGTTCATCTCATTGCATTTAGATGGCTACTTGCTGTAAATCGCAGACCGGTGTCATATTTGAATCGCTTGCCATTTTCAAACCGTAACTCCGATTCTGGCGTTCTTTATATCGTTTCAAGAGATTTCATCTCATCTTTCCAGTGGCACACTTGGATTCCCAAGTTGAGGCCAGGTTCATGCATCCCTTGCCAAATCATGCATATGCATCTCGCATCGCATCCCACATAGCATACCATCTTTGCATTATATTGTTTGATCCTTGCACGTGGTTGATTGTGCCCTTGTTGCTTGTTTGTCTTGTTTGGGTAGAGCCGGGAGATGAGTTCGCTAACGAGGAGCCCGTTGAATTTGCTTTCGAGGATCCAGTCAACTCTGACAACTTTGCAGGCAAGATGATCATACCCTCGAAATCACTACTATCTTTGCTTTGCTAGATGCTTGCTCTTTTGCTATGTCAACTGTAACACCCCGGATATAACTTTCCCAATTTGTACTCCAACTCTTGCCGTTTCCGGCGTTAAGTTATATTTATTTCCTCGGGTTCGGGTTTTTGTCTCCGTGTGTTGTTATCGTTGTCATGCATCTCATATCATGTCATCATGTGCATTGCATTTGCATACGTGTTCATCTCATGCATTCGAGCATTTTCCCTGTTGTCCGTTTTGCATTCCGACGCTTCGTTCTCCTCCGGTGGTCATTTCTAGCTTTCTTTCGTGTGTGGGGATTAAACATTTCTGGATTGGACCGAGACTTGCCAAGCGGCCTTGGTTTACTACCGGTAGACTGCCTGTCAAGTTTCGTATCATTTGGACTTCGTTTGATACTCCAACGGTTAACCGAGGGACCGAAAAGGCCTCGTGTGGGTTGCAGCCCAACACCCCTCCAATTTGGCCCAAAACCCACCTAACTCTGCTCCATCATCTAGAGCGTTCGATCACGATCGCATGGCCGAAAACCGCATCTCATTTGGACTCTCCTAGCTCCCTCTATGCCTATAAATAGGCCCCCCTCGAAATATCTCGGATCCCCCTCCCCGAAACCCTAGTCGTCTTCCACCTCTCGCCGCCGGACACGTCCGATTCGGGCTGGACGTGTCCGACCTATCCCGCCGCCGCCACATGGCGCAACCCCGCTGGCCCGGCC
>NC_057806.1:377376316-377385624 GCF_018294505.1 Triticum aestivum | reverse complement strand
TTATCTCTCTTTCCTATTATTTTAGTTTTTGTAAAATATATACTAGGCATCTAATCGAGTATTTCAATTTAGTCCACTGTCACAAAAAGTCTAGTCCCCAAATAATTTAGTTTGTTAATTTATTAATTAGTAAAGGCATTGAAATAATTAGGTTTGCTACTATTTAAATCATTTTAGTGCAGTTAAGCATTTCATAAAAGTTTGGTTTCACCACCACAATCACCTATGCATTTTCTGGCACGACACGAACATTTTAGTTTCATTGTTTGAAAACTTTTGTTGTTTGCCTGATTTTTTAAATTTGTATTCGAATCAGTTTCAATCTAACGCGAGATCAGCAACGGTAATTGAGGTGACGTGGCGTCATTAGTAGAGGTTCACTATACCTTAAGTATCCGGGCGTCACATGCACGAGGAGCCTGTTTCAGTCCGTATAGCGCCTTAGTCAGACGACAGGGATGACGAGGGCGTGCAGGATCAACAAATCCAGGTGGCTGACGCATATAAACCTCCTCCTCCAGAATTCCATGGAGGAAAGCATTCTGCACATCAAGCTGACGAAGAGACCATCCACGAGTGACAGCAAGAGACAACAACAAGCGAATGGTAGTAGGCTTGATGACTGGACTGAACGTGTCTTCATAATCAAGACCATAACTCTGTTTGAAGCCCTTGGCAACAAGCCGTGTCTTGTAGCGTTCGATGGAACCATCAACATGTCTCTTGACTTTGAAAACCCACTTGGAATCAATAACATTGACACCAGATACTGGAAGAACAAGCTGCCAAGTGTCATTTTTCTGGAGATCCTGAAACTCCTGTTTCATAGCAGCATGCCAGTGAGGAATACTCAGTGCAGCCTGGAAGTGTCGAGGCTCGGCAGTGGGATCAGCAGCAGTGTGAGCCATGCACGCGGCTAGCCATGCCACAGTCCCGTCCTTACGTTCCTTCGGACAGAAAATGCCCGACTGACTCCGTGTACGAGGACGAAGAGGGACCACAGACCGTGCCGGCGATACCGACGCAACCAGTGATGGAGACGAAGCTGCAGCATCGGGAGAGCTCGCACTAGGGCTCCCTGACGACGACGAGCCAGGCGAAGCCAGCCCACTAGCAACCGAGGCGGGACTGACCGGGTCCAGTGTGACGCCCGGATAATTAGGCTACAGTAATTCCACGCGAATGATGCCACATCACCACGATTACTGCTGCTAAGCTATCGTTAGGACAAAACCGGTCCAAAATTCAAAATTCAAATTAATGATAACAATAAAAGTTTGCAAAAATTAAAACAAAAATGTTTGGATTGTACTAAATATTACAAAGGTAATTATGGTGCAACCAACCCATTTTTATAAAATGCCTAAGTAATTTAAAATGATTTAAAACAGAAGAGTAAAATAAATAAAAGGTATAAAAAAAGAAAAAAAGAAAAGGGACCCCCCCAATGGGCCAACCGGCCCAGCTGACAGCCAGGCCAGCCCACTGGCCTAGCCGGCCGACCCACCCCACTCCCTTATCCCCTCACACCCGCTAACCCTAACCCCACGTCGCCCCACTTTCCCCCCCTCTCGATCCAATCTGGATCGAGGAGACCCCCACTCCCTCGTCCCTCTCGCCCCCCCGATCTGGATCGGGGCTCACCCCCGACCGCACCTCGCCCCGCCGCCACACGTCGCTCACCGCCGTCCTCCACCTCCTCCCCGTTCCTGGACCGGGAAGTGCCCCCGACGCCGTGCGCCGCACCATCGCCGCCCGGAGCTTCGCTCCTCACTGGACCTCCCCGATCGCCTCCCCATCGGACGACCTCCTCCACGCCGTCGTCGTCCTTGGCCTCCACCACGAGCACCACTGCCCTGGACCCTACATCCCTCCGTGAGCGCCATCCCCATCTCCCTCTCTCCCCGTCGTCGCGGTTGCCGTCCTCCGCACGAGCACACGCTCACTCGCCGTCGCCCCTCGCCCGTGCGTGGCCACGGGCCCGCGCTGTCCCGTCGTGGTCACCGCCCCTCTTGGCTCCAGCGCGTGCGCACCGCATGCGCCCGTCCCCGACTTCTCCCTCGCGCGCCTGCTTGCTTCGGGCGACGCCCGCTGCGAACCACCCCCCCTGAGCTCTGTCCACGCCCGAGCTTCCCTGGAGCGCGCCGGCACCCGCGCTTGCCGTCACCGGCCACGGCCACCACCGAAGCCCCCTGCTACCCGTGCCTCCCGCTCGCCGGTCCAGTCCCCACTCCGGCCACCACCCGCGGCCTCCTCCTCGCCGCGCTACTCCTCATCGCTGCGCCCCGCGGCCACCTCCGCTGCCTCCCTTGGCCGGCGCCCAGCCGCGTCGGGCCATGGCCTCTACCTGCAGTCGGGTGCCCGTAGCGCCCGTTCGGGCCACCCCGCACCCGTCGCCCGTTATGCCCCAGGGCCTATGACATATGGGCCCGCCCTAGAACGGTTTTATATAAAAAGAGAATTAATAATAATAATAATAATAATAATAATAAATTTAATTAATTAATTAATTAAATTAAATTAACTAAATTAATCCTGTTTAGTTAACCTAATTAACTAGTTAGTTAATTAAACCGTAATTAGATTAGCTAAGTCCTAACTAACTAAACAGTCAATGACAACGGGGACCCACACGTCAGGTTAACTAGTCAACCCTGTTGATTTCTGACATCAGCATGACATCATGCTGATGTCATAAATCCATTTTTGAATTAATTTAAATAATTAATTAAATCTCAGAAACTAATAAAATCTTTAGAAAATCATATCTTTTAATCCATAACTCGGATTAAATTATTTTCAACATGAAAGTTGCTCAGAACGACGAGATGATTCCGGATACGCAACCCGTTCGTCCGCCACACCCCCTAACCTATCGAACCCGCAACTTTCCACCTCCGGCTCCTCTGCCCGAAAACACGAAACACCGGGGATATTTTCCCGGATGTTCCCCCCTTAACCGGCATCACCTCATACCACGTCAGGTCATGCCTAGCATCGTTACCTGTCATGTCATGCATCGATATGCATTTGTTTACATGGTATTCATTGTTTCTTCCCCCTCTTCTCTCCGGTAGACTACGAGACCGACACTGCTGCTGCCCAATTCGACTATGGAGTTGACGACCTCTCTCTCTTGCCAGAGTAACCAGGCAAGCCCCCCCCCCTTGATCACCAGATATCGCCTATTCTACTCTATACTGCTTGCATTAGAGTAGTGTAGCATGTTACTGCTTTCTGTTATACCTATCCTGATGCATAGGCTGTCCTTGATACTACTGTTGTTACCTTTACCTGCAATCCTATATGCTTAGTATAGGATGCTAGTATATTCATCTGTGGCCCTACATGCTTGTCCGTCAGCCGTGCTATACTATCGGGTCGTGATCACTCAGGAGGTGATCACGGGTATATACTATATACTTTATACATGATACATGTGGAGACTAAAGTCGGGTCGGCTGGTGGAGCACCCGCGAGTGGATCTTTGTGGCGGAGCGACAGGGCAGGTTGAGACCGCCTAGGAGAGAGGTGGGCCTGGCCCTGTTCAGCGTTCGCGGATACTTAACACACTTAACGAGATCTTGGTTTTTGATCTGAGTTGGCTACGAGCCTATACGCACTAACCAACTACGTGGGAAAGATATGGGCACTCGGCGTCGTGGTATCAGCCGAAGCACTTCGTGACGCCAGCGACTGAGTGGCGCGCGCCAGATTAGAACGTAAGCCTGCTCTTGTATTAAGGGGGCTAGTTCTGCTTTCAGCCGCGTACGCAACGTGCAGGTGTGCTATGGGCGATGGGCCCAGACCCCTGTGCGCTTAGGTTTAGACCGGCGTGCTGGCCTCTCTGTTGAGCCTAGGTGGGGCTGCGACGTGTTGATCTTTCGCGGCCGGGCATGACCCGGGAAAGTGTGTCCGGCCAAATAGGATCAAGCGTGTTGGGTAAGTTGGTGCAGCCCTATAGGGAAGTTAATCTATTCGAATAGCCGTGATCTTTGGTAACAGGACGACTTGGAGTTGTACCTTGACCTTATGACAACTAGAACCGGATACTTAATAAAACACACCCTTCCAAGTTCCACAGACAACCCGGTGATTGCTTTTCCACAGGGCGACGAGGGGAGGATCGTCGGGTAGGTTTATGCTATGCGATGCTACTTGGAGATGCTACTTGGAGATGCTACTTGGACTTCAATCTACTCTCTTCTACATGCTGCAAGACGGAGGCTGCCAGAAGCGTAGTCTTCGACAGGATTAGCTATCCCCTTCTTATTCTGGCATTCTGCAGTTCAGTCCACCGATATGGCCCTTTACACATATACCCATGCATATGTAGTGTAGCTCCTTGCTTGCGAGTACTTTGGATGAGTACTCACGGTTGCTTTCTCCCCCCTTTTCCCTCTTTCCTTTCTTTCTGGTGGTCGCAACCAGATGCTGGAGTCCAGGAGCCAGACGCCACCGTCGACGATGATTCCTACTACACTGGAGGTGCCTACTACTACGTGCAGGCCGCTGACGACGACCAGGAGTAGTTAGGAGGATCCCAGGCAGGAGGCCTACGCCTCTTTCGATCTGTATCCCAGTTTGTGCTAGCCTTCTTAAGGCAAACTTGTTTAACTTATGTCTATGCTCAGATATTGTTGCTTCCGCTGACTCGTCTATGATCGAGCATTTGTATTCGAGCCCTCGAGGCCCCTGGCTTGTATTATGATGCTTGTATGACTTATTTTATTTGTAGAGTTGTGTTGTGATATCTTCCCGTGAGTCCCTGATCTTGATCATACACATTTGCGTGCATGATTAGTGTACGATTGAATCGGGGGCGTCACAAGTTGGTATCAGAGCCAACTGCCTGTAGGAATCCCCCTTTCCAACTCCTTGGCCGAAGTTGAGTCTAGTCATTGCAAAACTTTTACTAACTTGGCTGTGTGCCTTACGGGCCCACGTCGCCATTGGGTGGTATTGGGATCTTTTATTCCTCGACCTATACTCTGGGACTCTGATCTCTCTTCTTTTCGGGTTAAATGATTTTTGCTAAATCTAACATTAGGATCTCGTTATCACTTTCACTCGGAGAGCCCCTTATTAACGATGATCGTCTGCGGCACGTGAAGACCCTGAAGATACTCTTCGCTGTTAACCCGGGAACTTATGTTCATCACATTTGCAATTCCCCTTCCACTGTCAACCCTTATGGATAACTACTTCCAGTTGTTATTCTTACATTCATCCCCAGTTGGTCTTGTTATTACCAGATACCTCAAAACACTCGTCGTTGTTTCGATAATCCTTTGAGCTTACCGCCTTGCTGTTCTTTGTCACTTGAATACCCCTATGGATAATTCTCGCACTTATCGAGTATCCGCTCATCCCCCAATTGTTCATGTGTTTCACAATGGTCTTTAAAATACTATTCGATCCCCCAAAAATCCTTAGTAGCTTATTGCTATGTCATACTTGTCTACTTGCATGATGGATGCTTTCCATATGTCTGGCAATATTCGTTAGTATCCTTAGGCATCGTCATTTTGATCCTTTTGATTCAACATGAGTGCGAATGCACGCAATCATCAGTTGATCCTTTTAAATTATCTTTCTGGCTCAGATGTCATTTTAAACAAGAGTTGGTTCTCAACCAATCCAAATGCCGTCGATAGTACCCCTAAGGCTATTCAACTTATCCACCCCTAATCAGAACATTGCTTCTGTTCCCTTAATTTGGAAATCATAATTCCTTTGCATTTGAGCTCTGGATTAGTTAGTTGTTTCTATAATCCAATGCCCTTGCATTGTTACTTCCTCTGATTGTGTGCCGATGCTCACATCAGCTCTGCTATGGATCGACAGATCCTTTAATGGATTTTATCCGACATTGTCCTTCATATTCAGTAACCTTGTGAGCCTTCCCTTGGATACATAATGCCTTTGGTAAATTGTATCATCTACTTTCTCAACCTTGCTCTGCTTTCGAGCTTGTGATATTTACTCTTGAAACTTGTGGTATATGTTTCTAAGAAGCCCCATTGGGTTGAACCTATACCTTCCTTAAAAACCGTATGAACCGGAAGGTTTTGACAAGTCAACCCTTCTAGTGTTTAGCAGATAATTTTCTACCATACAACTTCTTTGAGAACGAGAAGTGAATGGAAGGTTATGCATTATGGAAGTGGGAGTCGACCTTGAACTTTATGTTCATGCCCATGGACACGATGTAGATCTTATTATTAAGGCTTCTCTTAAATTAATTATTCCCTTGGTATAAGTACATCTTATATCTGGGATCTGGCCTTTTGCGATCGTGGTTCCGACCATGATCTCCTTTAAATACCATTTCTCGTGCAAGTTTAAGCACTTGTCTTCTACAAAGTAATACCCCAGTCCAACCTCTACTTTGATTTGTCGTCGAGTATTACCCCCTTGGTATCTCAAGAATATCATGGGGCTGCATAACTTATTATGGGTTCTTCATCAACTATTATTTCTCACAGATTCCAATTTTCTCGGGTTCTGGGTTGTCGTCAATCGAGAACAACGATTCCACATTTTGGTTCGATAAGCCTAAGTAATTTTCGTTGCTTACGATTTTATTAATCCTTTAAGTCTTTCCTAGCCTGATCGGCTAAATTTTAACGTGCTACCTGGTCCTCCTTTTCGGAGCACAATTTTCGATGATGAGCTAAACTTACGTCGATCTTCCTCGTCATATCAGTTCGCCTTAAACAACAAGCTTGATTTCAAGTTTGTGTCCTACCCATGGTTCCAATAACCTTCCGCTTCATTATTCCTTTGACTTGATGTCGTCACTGATTGATTACATCTTCATGAAATCTCTCGACAAATGTGTCGTGATTATCATCAACCTTATGAGCTCTTCCAGGATATCAATTGAGTTCATGATGAGAAATACCATCCTTGCCCCTGATGATTTGTGTTACCTTTGACCACTTATTTGCCTTCCGTTCAACACAAAATTGTTCGTGTTTTGAGTTATACCTTGAGATCCCTACTATCCAGCATTTGTTCTTCCTTACCTTGGAGTATTACCATCTTTTAATATCAAGGATGTGGTGAGGATTGCTCCACCTCTTAAGAAATTCTTGGTATAGTGATACTTCTCACCATCACCATTCTTTCTTGGTCCTCGGTTGATTCCAACCGGGGTACCAACAAGTGAACTATGCTGTTTGGATTCTGTACTTCTAGCAACCCTATTGCTTTGAAGTTAATGGTCAACCGTTCATTCTTAGACTATTGATTATTGAATCACCATTCTGACATTGGTCGTGCAGCCCAACCCATATTTCGGGCGCACCTTTCAACCAATGTTTAATTGTGTATGTTGTCCTCGAGCATGCTTCATTATATCATTTGATTGGACAAATGCTATCTCCTTATCCACATAATTGAGGAGATGCATCTTTTTGGATACCTCGTTGAATTATCGCTGAGTCCGTCAGCCACTTCCTCATCCTCTCCTTGGTTTAATGATGAACTCTGGTTTCGGAACTTGCTTCCATAGTTCATTTCCTGAGAATCTTGAAATGTCTTTTCGTCTATTTGTGTTGCACCTTTTCTTCTCGGACATCCTGAGTCTGAGGTATCATGACACCAACCGGATCTGAATCTCGGTCAGATATGATGGTTGGGACAACTTTCCAGGAGTTATGATGTTGGTCCTTTGATGACCCGGTAATATGATGTCATGCCTAGCACCCCCCCCCCGGCTGGAGGACCTATCATTATAATTTCTTTTGCAAGGATAACCATTCTTCCTGGAGGAAACTGTAAAACTTATTTTATAAGTTGCTCCTGATGGATCATTTGTGTATCCAAAGTCAGACCCTTGATTGAAACACCATATCATTGCTACCTCGAAGCATGACTATGATACCCCGCTCATCAACAAGAACATTGGAGGCGCGATGCTAAATGTTTTTTGGTCAGTTATCCAAACACCATTGTATGGGTAACATCTTGATTAATCCTTGCCTCTTTATCTGAATGGTCGGGTACTTGCTCTCCTACCCTGTATGCCATGTTCTGATTGCCCATGAGAAGGATATACTCCTAATAATTGTGTGTAATCACAATTTTTCTTTTCATTGGTCTGTTTAATCTGATAATCATGTTTTCCTTTCCATTCTTTTGTTTAACCTTTCCTGTAATCTGACTTAACTGAGCAAAAATAATTCCCTGCTTAGGTAAGCACCTTGTGGTACCACTCTGTCTGTAAGACCCTGTTACTATTGTTGATGACATTCCGGTAACCACCTATGGGTGAGAACTTTGCCAATTGGTTCGTCTCATTCAACGAGCAGGAAAATGGTTTCTCTTTGTTCCTTGTCCTTGGTACCGACATTGTTGCCGACATAGCTGAAAAGCTATCCACTGACATGCCTCCCTGTCGCGGCTGTGCAAGATGTCACCACCTTTCCTACTTTCAACCCACATGTTGGGCCCATAACCCACAGATCCACTGGATCGAAACCTGACTCTCCTTTATAATCCGGATTCTAATGTATCCTTTGCACCTGGCTTCGTATGTGATTCATGAGCTGAATGCTATACCATTATTCATCGTGGAATCAAACACCATGTTATTCTCGTTGTTCAAACCCCCAATCCAGCTTCTGTCTAGTCATCGAATGTTTGCCTACCCGTTTGAAACTTTGGTACCATCGTATATTGCACTCAGCGAATTCATTGAAATACAACTCGTGGGGTACCTTGTGTATTTCCCATTGAGTTCACTGTTAGATGCCCAGCTTTGTGGAGATGCGTTCTTCCAGAGTTTTTCCCCTTGGTCGCGTTCGTAGGACGATGGAGATCCCGAAGAAAGGATGACGACTTGATCATGGTGACTTGAAGCAGAGAAATGAAGACATCAATGAAAGGGATCAACCTCATCGAAAGGACAGCCAAGACCGAGAAGACTCGTTAGAATTTCGTAATCAAATCTTTCCCCCTTACACTACCACGTAAATCTCGGGACGAGATTTCTTGTAGTGGAGGAGAATTGTGACGCCCGGATAATTAGGCTACAGTAATTCCACGCGAATGATGCCACGTCACCACGATTACTGCTGCTAAGCTATCGTTAGGACAAAACCCGGTCCAAAATTCAAAATTCAAATTAATGATAACAATAAAAGTTTGCAAAAATTAAAACAAAAATGTTTGGATTGTACTAAATATTACAAAGGTAATTATGGTGCAACCAACCCATTTTTATAAAATGCCTAAGTAATTTAAAATGATTTAAAACAGAAGAGTAAAATAAATAAAAGGTATAAAAAAGAAAAAAAGAA